>NC_134485.1:81296330-81328830 GCF_040206685.1 Ascaphus truei
AGGGGAACAGCATCGGGGCGCATCGCATTTACTGGCGGCAATCGGCATGAAGCGGTCCTGCTCCGGCGGTACCAGTGGTAGCGATCCCCATTCTCCCTGGGCAGTCACCTTACCCTTCGTTGATTCCGTCATCTGTGGAACCGCGGTATGGGCACACGGGCCCTCCGTAGTTGAGGTAGGTTGGTTAGCCGCATCTTTCTCTGCGGGTTCCGTAGCACACAGCAGCACTGGCTTCAGAAACTGTGCCCCGCAGCAAACACATTTGGGATCCCAGGTCTGTTTGCCACCTGGGAAGTCACACTGGTTACAAACACATCTTATGCACCCCTCTCCATCGACCACTGCCACCCGGTATTCTATTTGTAGCCTAAAGTGGTTAAAGTCCATACCACCAGACAGATTCAAGTCCTTTTGTAGGCACGGGCACACAAGAAAGGATTCTTTCCCTCCTTTTGATCGCCATACTCCATACAACTGAGGGTGTGTTTCTCTACATTCTGTACTTTCTTTAGTGGGAACAGCAGTTGCTGATTGCTGTTCACTGTGCTTGCTCCCCCTGGTGGAATTTAAAGGCGGGGCACGCTCCATCACTGAGTGGTTCTGGCTCTGCACTGAGTCACTCACATTGCGGGGGCGGAGCTCTTGTTTTCCCGCCAGTCCTGTGCAGATTTTTGCAACACAATTTAGTGCAGGCTTGCTGATTTGGCGGGAGATGCCATTTTAAGTGTGACTCACTGGATGAGGGAGCCTCCATTTTGATCACAGTTCTGTTAATTTCACTAGGGCCTTCTGCGTATATAAGAGGGTAGCCTTCTGGTGGGGCCTCTGGGAAATGTAAAGTCAGAGGGGCATTTTCCCGGCATATTTCCTGATCCGCCACTAGCCATAGTCTACTCCACTGTTCAGTGGTGTCGTACCGGTGCTCTATCCTCCTCCACCTTTGGTCTAGGCCCAGGAGTCACTTTAGGGTCTCACAAATTTCCTTCAACTTCACCGCACTAGTGGGAACATTCCCTACTACTACCACATGTCGCGGGGATACTTTTGTCCACCAAGCCCATTCGTGGATCTCGTGGCTTGAGAGCACAAACATGGTAGGACTTAACTGGCACAATTTGACACAAAAATAGAATAGGGCACCCCAGGTCTGATCTCAGCAGCGCCTCCAAATGTAATGGGTATTCCCCCACCCCCAATCGCAGATAGAGTGAATGTGAGGGGGAACCTATATGTTACCAGGTGTGGTGCGTATACCTGCAGGTTCACAGGAGGCCTGAGCCTCCGCTAGTGAGAGCCTGGGGTGAATCTCTGGAACGTTCTCTGCGGTCAGCGCCTCCACCTATGTAGGATTCTATAGGAATGTAGAATGGGCCTAGCAAAGGAACCCACCCAGAAACCACATACACCAGGGTTATGGCTAAAAGGTTTACTCAACGAGCAAATAACACAATAACATCACATCATGTTGTATAGCAACACAACACAGAGTATCATACTTTCACAGTGCAACATCAGTATGCACAACGATATATATGCCATCCTCCGCCACTAGCTGGCAGCTATAACCTTGCCCCTAACTGGGCTATAACCTCCTTACACAGTATTCCCAAAGTCATTGTACCCAAAGTCCCAAGAGTCCCACAACCCCACCCACGTCTGGAACAGCGCTGCCCAGTAAGATGAAGTGTATAGGTGGTGCACTTGGTGACTTGGATAATACCTGCCCGGTGCTCCTGCTACCGGGTGCGCAGATGACCTTTACTTGGAATCCCTTGCTCCAGGAGATGATCCAAGATGCCTCCGCCTCAGCGGTGGGTGGCTCCCGCATGGAGTGATCCACCTTTATAATGTCTCTTATCTCTGCTAACGCAGAGGATGTATTACCTTCACAGCAATTGCCAGGATAGTCACGGTTCCTGGCTGAACCCTCACTTGTCTAGGTTCTAAAGGACTCTGTCCCTAGTCTAAGGGGAGTCCCTGTAGTAACCACAAGCTGAGGTGAGTAGGGCCTAGCTGGGGGCTAAGGGAGACTTCTGGCCTAGTGCAGGAGGCTACTTTCCTCCCTGCACAAACACACCCTCCCCTCTCTGTGTCCCAGCTCCTAACTGACAATCCCTATCTTCACACAACATTGTTGCAACTTTGCAGCATGAGAATCTGTCAGCCTTATTGGCTGTCTGGCTTCCTGCAACCAGGGTGAAAGTGCAGTCCCCAGAGGCTGCTGGGAATTGTAGTCCTTGGTGGCTCTCTTTAACATTGGGGCCTCGTGCGCGCTGTGTAATGGCCGCCACCACTGCTACCTGCGCATGTGCGAACTGGGGATGTCCCTGACTATGGAGCGCCTCTTCTCACTCCCTGTAATGGCTGCCGTATTGCATCTGGGGCTATACTGCGCGTGCGCGAGCTTCCGCACATGCGCAAACGCACACAAGATGGCGGCGCCCTGTAGCTGATGTCACCGGGAGCCCCCGGTGACGCGATCACCCCAGCAAGTGCCCTCACGCTGTCGCAGGTAAGAGAGAGAGAACCGAATATCTGGGGAGCCAGAGGGGACCTGGCTACATATGGTGATTTAAACCTTTTTTCCTTGGATCTTTAAACTTTTCAGATTGTGTACAAGGTAAGCATTAAAAAGGTTAATGCTTTGTTGCCTGGAAGCTTCTGTTTTTTTCTTCCAGGATGCAGATTACAAGATAAAATCGATGCAAAAAAGAACTAAAAATAATTTTTTTTTTTTTAAAAATCAGCATTTATTTTTCTGCTTATTTTGTTAGTAGATGACATTTGAACCTGTAATGAAATATCACAAGCTTGTTGTAATTGCTAATCAGACTGGCCCTTCATTGGAGGGAAAAACAAACAGATTGCATTTGAACGGCAGTATGATTTTTTAAAATGCCATGTGTTTCCCTGAGGGCATTGTTACTGGGATGAGAACATGCACCAAACCCTCGGGTCTTAATCTGATGTCTTCGATTGTCTTACAAAAAGGTCCATTGTTTGTTACTGAACATAAACTAAATACTCTCAAACTATTTATCTCAGGTACACATGTCTAGATTACAAGTGTCACGACTGATGGAAAGAGCTGGCAAATTTCCCAGGATTAGAATAACTATTTTTTAGCAGCATTAAACACAATGTGGTTTAGACAGTGCTCATATAATATTATCTGGGGTTAGTGTTGCCAAATTCTGGTTGGTGAATGACATTTAAACTATTATAGGAATCCTGCTTTGGGATTTAAAGTTGGCAAACCCAAGAAGCAGAGTATGTACAGATGCAGCGGCCGTTATTCGAACACTTCACGCGTTGTATACCTCGGAATACCCATGTCATGGCGCGTGATTTCTTCCAACCTTCCTGTCCCTTCCCACCTTAAGACGCAAGGGCAGAAAATGGCATTTTAGTGTTAAACAGTGTTAAACACTGTAATTGACACAGTAGTACTGTACACATTACAATGCATTCATTTATGCCACGGATACAGAATCCATGAAATTCAAACAAAGCAACAGCGATAAACACGTGTGCATGGGCTGATTGGCCGCGTTAATGCCGCATGGAAAACAGCAGAGAACACGAAACCGGTGCAGTGATTTGTTTGAATAACGGCGGCTGCATCTGTACATTTGGGTATTACCTAAATGAAGCCAAAAGTTGCATGTGCATCCAGAAATTGTTGTAGATGAAAAGAAAACATATGATGTGTGTGAAAAAGAAAATTGGAGTTCAAGGAGTGATATATTTTTTCCCACGTGTTTATGACCCGCATCAGTATTTCTCACTTACAAACTATTTAACTTAACCTCTGTGAGTGTCGGGGAAATGATAACCATGCATAATATAGCTCCAATGAACATTGAGGGGCTTTAGCTAATCATTTCTGTGTTTCAACTCCCTTTCCTTCATTCGCTGGCTAGTTAAATTGTAAGCTCTGAAGGCAGGAAACATATTTGACTTTGTGTAGAAGACAACAATAATACAATCTGATAACCAATTTAACCTTGTTTAAATTGGTGGCAAGATTAGCAGCAGGTCGCACTAAAGTGTTTTACTTTCCTCCAAAATCATACAGTATAGTAATGGGCACAATTACTATTATCCACAAATGGATAATAGTGCATTTGCCCATTTAAAATACATAAAGAACAATAAATACATAAAATACATATTGCACTCACCCTTGTCCGGCTGCCACGATGAAGGCCATCCTCATCTTCATCACCGTCCATGCCCCCTTCGATGCTGCAAAACATAAACAAGAATAAAAATAGCCAATGTAATGTCCCTTAACCCCTTAATCACCATAGCGGTTATTAACCGCTACAGTCATTAAGGGGTTAACCCACCCTCATACACCACTCGGGAGGCCTAAATACCCTCCCCCACTACCCCCCCACCCCGTGAGGCCTAACCACCCTCACTCACCCAATACCCAGCCGGGAGGCCTACCCACATACCCTTGGGGCCAATACCCCTTTCCCCCGACCCCAGTACCCACAATAAAAACAATACACAGCCCCACAATAAACATCATTATATTTATTAAATACATAACCCACCCCCTGTGCCCCCCCATAAATACATGATTTATTCTTTTACATACAGGGTTCATACCCCAGGCCCACGGGAGTCCCCAGTGGGCCTGACGGGACACCTCACAGATCTACAGTAGCCTAGCACCATGTTTCAAACAGGGTCTGGAGGGCTAGGGGTGGTCCCCGTCAGGCGCCGTGGTCAACCAGGTGGTCTCCGCGGGTCACCGTGGGCCACAATGGGGTCCCCACGAGTAGGCCCGCGGCTGTCTGGGGGGCCCCCGGGTTAGACCCACAGGTGTCTGAGGGGCCTCGGGTGGTTCCCACGGGGGTCTGGGTGCCCTCGGGTGGTCCCTACGGGTCCGTGGTGCCCCCACAGAAGTGGGGCCACCAGTTCGTCCCCGCTGGTGTCCCCCGTGGACCCGGCAGCCGTTTACCCGTGAGAAGCCCGAGGAGACCGCAGGTGGTCTCCATAGGTCCCCCGCAGACGTGAGGAAACAACCCTGTATGTAAAAAAAAATAAACAGATGTAAAAACAAACCTGGCCCTACTACCTCCTTCCACATTACTGTTGGAACTACGATCATTCACCCAGTAGCCCAAGCATGCTGCCTAGGGGTCACACTCGACTCCTCTCTCACATTCGCCCCTCACATTCAAAACATTTCTAAAACCTGACGCTTTTTCCTCCGCAATATAACAAAGATACGCACTTTCCTCTGTTGCTCGACTGCTAAAACTCAGACTCAGGCCCTCATTCTCTCTTGATTACTGTAACTTCCTGCTGTCCGGCCTTCCTGCCTCTCACCTGTCTCCCCTACAATCTATCCTAAACGCTGCTGCCAGAATCACTCTACTCTTTCCTGATCTGTCTCAGCATCTCCCCTCATGAAATCCCTCTCCTGGCTTCCGATCAAAACCCGCATCTCACACTCCATTCTTCTACTCACTTTTAAAGCTTTACACTCTTCTGCCCCTCCTTACATCTCAGCCCTAATTTGTCGTTATGCACCATCCAGACTCTTGCATTCTTCTCAAGGAAGTCTTCTTTCTACCCCCTTTGTATCTAAAGCCCTCTCCCGCATTAAACCTTTTTCACTGACTGCCCCACACCTCTAGAATGCCCTTCCCCTCAGTACCCGACTAGCACCCTCTCTATCCACCTTAAAGACCCACCTTAAGACACACTTGCTTAAAGAAGCATATGAATAGCACTGTTGATGTTCTGAACACAATACATAAAGCTTGGCCCCATGCAGAAGCACTTACCAGAACTCCCTCCTACTTCTCTGTACGTTCTCCCTACCTAACAATTAGACTGTAAGCTCCTTGGGGCAGGGACTCATCTTCCTTAATGTTACTTTTATGTCTGAAGCACTTATTCCCATGACCTGTTATTTATATTATCTGTTAATTATTTGATTACCACATGTATTACTACTGTGAAGCGCTATGTACATTAATGGCGCTATATAAATAAAGACATACATACAATACAATACAATACAAGCATATAGTGCGATCTTAGCAATTTCATGATGGGACTCCATATGTTACTTAACCACTCTGCTGCCAAACAATCTTGTAACACATTACAAAGCAATGGGTTGATGGCCTCTCTGGCTGCACAGAAGGTAATGGAATTGCATTAGGGATACATGTGGATAGTACTGGGTATATGTTGGGGTGTGGCAGCTTCACATTATGGGGTCTTGTCCTGCCAAAATCACACCTATTCAGGTATGTTCCAGAATGCACATATTGGTCATGACTCACTTATTTTTTGCCAAAATGCCGTAACTAACAGAAATGACTGTTTTATTTCTCATGTGTTGCTGACTCCGTCCATGTTATCACCACTAAGTATGGATGACATCTATGCCAATAAGATATTATTCACGGATTTAGACAACCAAATGATTGTTATTTCCGTTGAAGTGAGACAGCATTGTTGGTAGGGATGGATTAGATATGAAAATAGAAGAAACCAATTTTCTCAGACCTTCAAAGGCTACAGTGTGAGTGTATAGTTTTGACCTCTGTAGGGACTACAGTCTTATATTACACACACAAATGTAAATATATTCACCTTAACATAGAGGGGGTTGCAGACAATTCGAGACAGCAAACCAGGTTAGATCTATTGTCAGATGCACAATGCATTCTCCTGTTGTATTGAGGAAATACAATAAATTACCTTTAAGTCATTTTGATAATACATGTTCTTGTGCAGATATACAGTAGACTATTGTATCTCTTGCAAAGAGCAAGCTTACAGCTCAGATACTCTGGGTATTTTAAAGAAATTGTGACTCACAAAAGGTGAGTAGAAATAGGGGTCTAAAGGGATACAGAGCTAAAAAAAAACATCAAAAAAGGTTTGTATGTGGTTGATATTGACTTAATTTAGCATGCTTTGTAAGGTTGTAACCCCTAGAAGGATGTAACCATAAAATTGGTTGATGATGAAGGTACTTCCATGTCTAGAATCTTGCTCCTATTAAAATGTGTTATGTGTGCTATGAAAAATTGTAAGTGGGCTTTTCCACTGGCATAGTTTTCTCATGAGACCCTAATTCATGTCACTGCAGGAAGGAACGTTACCTACCGAGGATGCTACAGAGCTCCAGAAAATGTAACGCACACACTTCCTTCCTTCTTTCCAAATCTGACTGCGGAGATGTGCTTGGAATTCTGCTCCGATAAAGTAAGAGCTGGTGTTTTTTCACTTGCTTACGAAACTTGTTTTTACATGTTTTTCGCTGCAGCCGTTTTTGCGTTCTCACTCTGTCATTTGTACCCCGGCGGGAATTCATAAAGCTGATTTTAGTTGGAATAATGATATGTGCACAGGCTGTTGGGATATACTGTAACCAGTGCTATCACTTGTCCCTCTCGTAGTTAAAAACACACATTTTATTTTTCTTGCCCAGCATAGAGATTGCTTTTGTTGGAGATATATAGCACAAGAACTGTTGTACATATGTCACAGTGTATAGTCTAGCAATTGATTTTCTCATTAGCAAAAGCTAGTTTCCTTCTTGTGTAAACATGTAGTACGAAATATTGTGACATAGGGTGTAAATACCAGCAAGCATGTACTTAGTAGTATATATAAATATATACTGCATTAGCACCTATTTTCCTACGTAACATCACAATTCATACCTTTTCATTCTGGAACCTAACTCTCTATAAAGTCTATTGGATCATGACGCCATCTGTTCGTGCTCATTGGGTATACAGTATACAGTATAACCTGCATGCACAACTCCTGGCTTTTACATTGTGGCAGTTTAGTATAATCTTAGTATAATATATAGTTGTGTGCCCAAATTTGACCAGTTATAATTAGCAGAATATTCTGACCCTCACACAGAGAAACCTCAAAATTAACCTTTCTTTTGAAATGTAGAAGAGCTGATTTTTTTCTGACCTGCAGACATCCATCTTTGTCAGAGTAATTCTTGTCTGAAACTTGCTTTTCTGTATACAGTTACCCATTAGATGCGATCCTTAAGGGGCTAAATTAATATGTTAATTGTTTCCTCTTGGCAACAAGATTGAGAGCCAATGACTGGTTTAGGAAGAATATCACTTTTAAGTCTTCCATTCAAACCACTTTGTTTACTAAAATGATTCTCTATTTTAATTGTACATCATTGTAAATTACTTTGGGATTAAGATGAGCCATATAAATGATATATATTATATACATAGCACTGTAATATTTTATATTGTATTGTTATTATGACTGGGAAAATATCTTGATATTCTGCAAGGACTAGACTACTGTATGATATTATGGCATGGTAATTATGGCATGGTAATTATGGCATGGTAAAAGCGAATGTAATTAAATGCACTAGCTATGTTTTTCAAATATTGGTTTGAGGGTAATATTAACAGCCATTATCTTGTTGGAAAGTGTACCTGTAAAGCCTCACCTTTATAGTTTACTGGCAGTTATTAGCCAGCGTCCAAGCATACACTATAATTTATTGTTAATATATGTAATCTCTTGATCTTTACATGACCTTCCTCAGCCGGGCTTAGATATTCATACCTGTCAAAAAACAGTCCCACACAAATACACCCACACTTGCAAAGCTATCTAATTAGCTAATTTCCTTCATCTAATGTATATGTTAAATCTCTTGCAATACATATATATATATATATATATATATATATATATATATATATATATATATATTATATATATATATATATGAGATATTACCAGACGGAGGTCCAGCAACAAAGAGACAGCACACCAGGGGTATATTCAAAGTAGTATGTATTGTAGAAACATACAGGCACCTCAGCCAACGTTTCGGTCTGCAGAGAGAAACCTTCCTCAGGGCTGTGCTATATATATATAGTGTATAGCAAGGAACAGTGAGCACTCCGTCAGGTCAGTCAATAGGTTGGGTGCAGATCCTGTATAATAAAATAGGCAATACGATACCGTGTTGACGAATATCAAAGGTAGCACTCCAATGGTTGGTCAAAAAAATATATTGTAATTTAACAAGACATCATTCCATCGTTTCGGTCCGCGTGCGGGACCTTTAACAAGGTGATGTGCTTACAAAGTGAACATGAACACATATAAATACCTACAAAGACCTATAACAAACAGGTGCAACATATATCAATGATTAAGCAGTACTTAACATACAATATGATTTGTCTCTCACATACCTGCCCAGTCTCCAGCGTTGCCTGAAACGCAAGGACCCGCTCGTGTGGTGAAACGCACCCACTGCGCATGCGCGGGTCAGAGGTGAACAGCAAGAACCTCTGTCGCGTGTACCTCAATCTAAGAGGACGCCTGAGGCTAATGGAACGCATGACAGGCCAATGGAGCGCGTTGCACCATACCCACATTCTGGCAAAGGATGAACATATTGGACAATTTTTCAAGGAACCGCCAAGGTTTTGTTATCGCAGAGGTCGCAATCTGGGTGACTTCCTCACAAAAGCAGATCCTGTTTCGAAATATGCCAAAAAACAGTCCTGGCTCAACAGACCGATGGGAGTGCTATTTTTTTAACCAACCTTTGGAGTGCTGCTTTTGATATTCGTCAACACGATATCGTATTGCCTATATATATATATATATATATATATATATATATATATATATATATACAGTGTTCGACAAACCTATACATTTGCTCGCCCGGGGGAGTGGATTTAACCCCCGGGCGAGTAAATATTGGCCCAAGCAGCACACATTTGGTACTAGGTGGCGAGTAGATTTTTTGGTGATTTGTCAACCACTGTGTATATATATATATATATATATATATATATATCATTCTTACTTTATTTGAAACAAGGGATGCCCTGGAGCTAAACTACATGACTTCAAACACAGGAGCCCGCCCACCCCGCAGTTCCTGGTATATTTCATTTTGAAATTCCCTTACAATAATTTTTGGCTGGAGGAAACAGTATGGCCACTGGGGTCCGCCTTACTCTAGCAGCCAAAAGAAAGCTGTGTTATCATCCGAAGATGTTGCAGCTTCCGATTGGATTATTCCACAGCCATATTTGTTTGACAAGTACTGAAAATATTTAATATCTCAAACTATTTTTTCTTTGCGGTTTTGAATGCCACGTTGTTGAGTACAGTAGACTCCTTGGTTCATATAACATTTTTTTTAAATACTCTATTTTGAAGGGGGTTGCTTCCATTGCTTTGAAAAAACAGCCTTTTCTTTGACCTTTTTTACCCCGATGTCTTTGTGAAATCCTTTGTTTGCTACCTATTTGGAGAAACACTAATATGAAAACATTGTTTGCGTCTCTTCTTAAATGTTATATTCTTTTAAAACTGTCAAAGGAGATATCCAAGCTGTTTTTCTTTTGTTTGTTTGTTTTATACAGGTTTGAAGCAGGGGGTCTCCGGGCTGAACCCCAATTAATTTCAGCTCTGATGACCCCCTGATTCCTGTGATACTCACCTCTGAAGCAGGTGCAAGTAGCTCTTGTAGTTTTCTGCCGTTTAAAGCTTCCACGTCTCTTGGGCCAATAGGAAGCTGCACTGGGTGAAGTCATGCCTGCCTATTCCCGGCAGCTTTGAAAATCAGCCATAATGTGAACCCCGAGTGGCTACCAGCAGCAACAATGGAGGTAAATACCTCTGGAAGCAGGGTTCTTCAATCTTGTATTAAACGAATGAAGAAAAAAAACCTGCCATGGATTGTCTCTTTAACTCAACAGTATCGTACTCTGTTACAGTATCATACTCTGAGTGCTTTCAATATTCAGTATTGGAACTCAAATACGTGTTAGCGGAACTGGGGTTTCCGGTGCCAAGTCGAACCCAATATTTTGCAAATGTCCTTGATACAGGGACACGACAAGCCGCATGTTCAAAATAATTGATAATTTTCCAACAAATATGCTGTTTTTGAGTTTTATTTTTACATAGTCTCCTGATATATTCATCTGGACAATTTTATAACAGTTTGATACACTCAGCAGTTTTCTTATTAAGATGCATATCACCATCTGCTAATCATGCAGCAGTCTCTAGTGATGGAGCTGCATATCAAAGTATACTTTCGCATTTCATTTCCTATGCATTTGCATAGTCATTTTATTTTATTTTTTAATTGAAATTCATTTGTTATTCATGTGCACAGTGTATTTCTTCCAGTACATTTAAAAAATAAAATTAGGTTTAAAGTCCAGAAAAGTCTTAAAGATATAGAGAAAATAGCATATAGATGATGATGATGTATCAGAAATTACATGTATAATACTGTATTTATGCATAAAAGACAGCACCAGATTTATTGATCTGGTGATCACATTGGTGATATTATGATGTTCGGAACAAGAATGCACATGCTGCGGATCTGGCTCACTAGTGACTGACATGGAGCGATGCCACACGTGCGGCACATGCGCACTCACTCAGTCACTTCCATCAGAATTTTTTTTTTTTTGTTTCAATTTATTTTTATTGTTTTAGAGAGACATAACAAATATATAGTCTTGGAATACATATGATGTTTTAACAGTGTCACTTGTCCATACAACAAAGAGCATTAACAGTTCGTCATCTGAAATAAAATAATTGATATAACACGCGTCTCTCATGAGCTTAACAAAGGAAAGAGAAGAACGTAGAAAAGAAGAAAAAGAAGGGTGGGAGGGGTGGAAGGGGGGGGGGGTAGGACGAGCCCATTTGTCTGGTATTTCTGTATTTATTTATATGGGGTTCCTAGTTTCCTGGCCATATTTCCCAAATTTTGTGAAATTTGACAGTTTTCTGGTTCAACTGTGCTGTGAGGAGCTCCATCATCTTTATTTCCCTTAGTCTCCGTAAGACAGTCTGCCTAGAAGATGCATTTACCTTTTTCCAGGCAGCCGCAATAACACAGCGGGCAGCTGTCATTACATGAGTGATCATCTTACTTTCTGCCGTTCCTAATTCATCTATTGGTTTGGCCAGCACCATGGTCAGCGGTTCCACCTCAACCTCCACCCCCAAGTACTCTCTGATCAATCTTTGTATCATGACCCAGAATACCTGAATTTTTGGGCAACTCCACCAAATATGAACCATATCTCCTTTTTGCCCGCATCCCCTCCAGCACAAATCCGGGAACCCGGGGAAGATCTTAGCCAGCCTGCTCGGGGTTAGGTACCAATGAAATAGAATTTTATAAATATTCTCTTTGATAGTGGTACAGATTGACATTTTTGCAGCTACCTCCCAAATGTCCTCCCAGTCTTCTCTATCGATCTCTGTATTCAAATCTTCTGCCCATTTGATCATATAGCTATGTTGGGAACAACCCGCTGATCGCGCTAGACCCAGATATATCTCCGAAATCAGCCCTTTACAGTAATATCCTTTCCTACACAGTCTTTCAAAATTTGTTAAATCTTTGAATGCCGAATCTTTGGAGACTGATTGCAGGTAATGCTTAATTTGGAGGTAACCAAACACTGGTATATTTATGATTTTGTGTTTCTTCTCCAGCGCCTGGAGTGGTAGAATTATACCGTTATCTACAAAGTCGTCAGCTACCATCAGCTTTAACGTCTTAAATTTATTGAGTCTCTGTGGGAGCCAGCCTGGGGAGAATTCAGGGTTATAGAATATAGGGGTTAGTAGTGTTGGACTGGCTGTCAGACCATATTTATTTTTATTTCTAGACCATATCCGCCATGTACATTTCATTGCTCCCAGTTTTAATGTTTCCAAGAAGGTCTCTCCTCTCCTCTCGGTCCACATAGCAGCCAGGAGAGAGAGAGGTCTTGTATAGGTAGACTCAAGTCCCACCCAGCAACTGGTGGCTGGATCATTGTTCCAAATTATTGCTTGTTTGAGTTGGGCCGCCAAATAGTATTTAATGATATCCGGGACTGCCAAGCCTCCGCAATCTTTTGGGGCTAGCATAATAGATCTAGCTACCCTGGGTCTTTTATTTTGCCAGATAAATTGGAAAATTCTGTTTTGTATGTTTTTAAGCTCCGGCATTGGAATATCTATAGGAAGAGTCTGGAAATAATACAGCAGCCTTGGTAGGATATTCATTTTGATCGTGGCTATTCTTCCTAACCAAGATATCTGGTATTCGTTCCAGCTCTGGAGGTCCTTTTTTAGCCTCTCAAATAATGGTGGATAGTTATGTTTGTATAGCGTATTATACTCCCTTGTTATTTGGATTCCTAAGTATTTGATCTTTGTGGAGTTCCACTTATATTTAAAATTTGCTTGTAATAATTTGACTTCAGAATCCGATAGGGTTAGGTTCAATGCTTCCGACTTATCCATGTTGATTTTATATCCCGATATTTTGCTAAATTTATCTAGTTGTGAATGTAAGTTCGGGAGTGAAATCAAGGGGTTGGCGAGAGTTAGGATAATGTCGTCGGCAAATAGGGATATTTTGTAGTTTGTCTCTCCTATTACAATTCCATTTATGTTTTTTTCATCTCTAATTGTTGCTGCCAAGGGTTCAATAGAGAGAGCAAACAGAAGCGGAGACAAGGGACATCCCGTACCATTCTTTATGTTTATAGGATTTGAGTCTCCTCCTGGGAGTTTCACTATAGCCGTGGGAGATCTGTATAGGGCTCTTACACCTTCTAGATATGGGCCCTATTTAAGTAGGGTTTGGTCTAGGAAGTCCCACCTAATCCTGTCGAATGCTTTTTCCGCATCCAAGCTCAACAGGATGGCCTTTGTGGATGAGAGATGTACATGGTCGATTATAGCTATAATTTTTCTAGTATTGTCTGAGGCCTGTCTGCCGGAAATAAACCCGACTTGATCTATATGTATCAGGCTTGGGAGTATGGGGGTCAGTCTATTTGCCAGAATTTTGCTGAACAGTTTTAGATCCGAATTAAGGAGGGCTATGGGGCGATAGTTACCACACTGTAGTGGGTCTCTCCCCTCCTTTGGTATGATTGCTAAATTAGCTTTAGACATAGATGGTGGGATGACTGTTCCTTCCAGAAACGCATTAAACATATCGAGTAGATACGGGGCCAGGACCGCCTTAAATTTTTTGTAGTATTGATTGGAGAATCCATCTGGGCCTGGCGTTTTGTTGGGTTTTAATTGGGCAATTGCATCTATCAATTCTTCTAGGGAGATTTCTTTATTTAGGTCTGAGAGGTTACTTTCCGAAAGTGTCGGAAGTTTACACGCTTCCAAGTATGTATAGATAGCCTCTGCATCTGATGATTTATTTTTGGGAAAATTTAGATTATATAATTTGTTATAATAGTCCGAAAATTCGTTCGCTATTTGCGTCTCACAATGTGTCTTCGTACCTGATTTTGTCAAAATAGCTGTTATTTGGGATTTAGTTCTCATACCGCGCAATTTGGAGGCGAGTAATCGGTCGGCTTTATTACCTTTATCATAATATTTTTGTTTGGTCCACCGTAACGCCCTCTCCACTTCATCCATTTGGGTCTGCTTAAGTTCAGATCTAGTTTTGTCTAGCAATTTGAATAGTTTTTTCGAGGGATTAGTTTTATGTTTCTGCTCCAAAAGTTGGACTTTCTCCACTAGCTCATTATAGAGTTTTTGCTTTATTTTATTCTTATGTGATGCTATGGAGATGATATTCCCTCTGATTGTCGCCTTATGGGCTTCCCATAACATTGCTGGTGACTCTACAGAGCCCTTATTCAGCGTGAAGTATTCTCTGAGTTTTTGTTTAATCTCTATTTCTACATCTACTTGATTTAACAGAGAATCATTCAGTTTCCAATTATATTGGTTAGTTCTATAGAAGGGGAGGGAGAGTGTCAGCGAGACCGGGGCGTGATCCGACCAAGATATTGATCCTATGTCTGACTGGGAGAATTTTTGACCGCCTGAAGTCTTTTTTTCCCTATGAGATTTTTTTTTTTGCCACTGCCAGCAAAGAAGTTTGACTTCAAAAGTTTGGGGATGCAGTTATAAAGATTTGTGGATATACAGTTTACAGGGCTGCCGACTGGGGGCGGAGAGCCGGGACTACTGTCCCAGGCCTGGCGGCTGCAGGGGGCCCAGCCGGCTCTGGAGTTGGGACCAACATCCACATCCAGCTGTCGAGCCTCGCTCTCCCATCCTGCCGCGTGCCCGGCCCACGCCCGAAGTTGGGCCCACTCAGAGACCGGCCCAACTGTTTGGTGTGGCACCGGCATCCGCCCTCTAAGGTGTGTATGTGGGAGGGGAGATTATTATGTGGAGGGGCATTATTATGTGAATGAGTGGAGGGGAGTTATTATGTGAATGGGGACAGGGGGGTTATTATGTGAATAATTGGCAGGGGGGTTTTGTATTGGGGTAGCAGGGTTGTGTATTGAGGGGGAGGGGTTATGGAGGGAGAGGGACAGACTCACAAGGCCACCAACGGGGGGGCAGTGGAAACTGTAGTCCTGGCCACGGGAAAGCTGACTGTGGCCCTGGATATGTGTACGCTCTGTTCATGCCTCTTCTTCTGTGTTAATACTTACTATCTAGATCAGTGAAACTGAGAAACTGCACATTTTTTTTGTAAGATATAAGGTAACCATCTTTCCCATGTAGCATTAAACACATTTTTAATCAGTATAGTCAATTTAAAATCCTATATTGTGTTCCACAGAATTTCAAATATATACAGTGTTGTGAGTAAGTCTGAGGCTCTGTCAGCAGAAGGTTAGAGCATGCACTGTTCCCAGCATGGGGTTAACTTCTGCTGGCAGAGGCCTCCAGGTGTAATCAGTTAACTTGAGCTGCAGGGTTTAAAAGGCAACCTGTGAATATAGCCAGGGTCTTACACATGGCTGAGAGAAGACTGTCAGACTGGAATCCTGAAACACAGCAAATCTACCTTGGAAAGATTCTGCTGATTGCATTACTATTCATGTTAGGCTATGGTCTACCCATTGAACTTCTGCTACATCTTTATGTTTGACTGGGAAACAGTTGAGCTGCCCAGTAATGGTAGTTGGTGAAGTTTTTTGTTTAGTAAGATGATTTTGTTACTTTGCCTTTAAAATGACACTACCCACAAGTGTTATGTGTTTGTTTTTGTCTGTGGGCAAAAAACCCCACAGTGAATTGAACTCCTGCTGCAAACTATCTGTCTTTCACTGATCATCAGTCATCCTGCCACAAGTGCTGCCAGAAGTGGTATCTACCACAGTGAGCCTAGGACCAGTATGGAGGATATTTTATAAGCCCAGCTGTGATACACCACTTCTAGCAGGAGGCCACCTCCATACAACAGGAAGCAACCCAACTGATAGCAGCACAGATTGTGAGAATTGCCATGATGCAATGAGAGGACCGCACAATTTTGAGATGTGATCCAGCGCCTGTCCCAAACTGCCAGTCACGGTAAGTGACAGAAACACACCCAATTCAGGCAAACCAGTGCCTGTAGACGATGCCACAAGATGCCGTTAAGGTGTACCTACTGGCCTTTTGAGCATACTGCTGCCAGGGAGCATTGGCCGCCGCACTCAGTGGGCTGGCATTGCAGCGACCTTCCTACTTGTTGAAGCCCAAAAATCCAATTATGATCTGCTGAAGAAGCTGTAGCAGACTATGAGCGTCTCAAGACTGAGATCCTGGCAAAAACAGGGTTGGCTAGCATTTTGTGCACAACGGTACTACAAGTGTTGATTTCATGACCAGAATATTCTTGGGGGTTTGTTTTGATCCACCTCGCAAGAAAGTAGTTACAACCAGTTTATACACCTGCCCAGATTGTCAATGTTGGTATTGGACTGATTCCTTTGAGGTCTACCCAAGGTATTCAGGTTTTTGTAGCTGGGGGTTTATGAAATAGTAAAAAGTTCAGACTGTCAGTTGGTAGCTCCAAAATCTCTATCTGAGCCCATTATTACCCAAGCCTATTATTAAAGGCAGTTTTAACTTATTGCCATGAACTTAGTGGATCCTTTGAGAAAACCTGCTAAAGGATACCAATATATTCTAGTAGTACTTGATTATCCCAAATGCTAACCAGAGACTATAACACTGAACAATACTGCCTCCAAAATCATAGAGAAATAATTATTTCAAGTATTTTCTCGAGTCGGGATGCCAAGGTAAATTCGGACTGGCCGGAGCATGTCTTTAGTTTACAGAATCATGAAAGAGTTATGCCAATTTTTTTTGACATAAAATCCTTAACATGTTTACCACCATCAAATGAATGGACTTGTAAAGAGATTTAATGGAACCCTCAAAGGAATGATAGAAAGGGGGGGGGGGGTGATAGACAGCACTCCTCAAAGGAATGTTGTTGTGTAAGGTGGTAAGTCAAGACAGAAAGAACTGGGACACTCTGTTGCCATAATTACTATTTGCCATCCGTGAAGTCCCCCAGTCCTCCACATAACTTTTCCCTTTTTGAGTTCCTATATGGGAGATACCAAGGGGAATATTGGGCATTGCTACTGAAGAGTGGGAACAGCATCCTGTACCAGGGGAAAATGTCACCCAATATGTCGAACAGTTGTGATAATGAATCGCACAGAAAACCAAAGTATTTTGACAATATCTAGAGGAGGCAGAAAGATCCCAACTAACCGTTTATAACCAAACATGCTGCAGTGCGAAGTTTCCAGCCAGGGGACCGAGTAATGGTACTCATTCCCATCGCTGAGAGCAAGCTTTTATTGGCAAGGGTCACATGAGAGTATTGAACAGGTAGGACCTGTAAATTATAAAATCAGACAGCCAGATTGCAGAAAAGTAGAGTAGATCTATCATATAAACCTGCTAAAACTCTGGAAGGATAATGAAATGTTTATGATGGTAGTAGATCGTCTGCTAGTCAGTAAAGGTACTCCAGACCAGGGGTGCGCAAAGTTTTTTTGAGCTGCGGCCCAGCGCTCGCACCTCCCCTTTCCTGTGACCCGGCATCAAATGACGACGCAGGTCATGTGTTGTCACGTGACCCTGCAGCATCATTTGATGCGAGTTACCATGGCGACGCGTACGCCACATGACCCAGCTGCGTCATTTGACGCCACGTTGTCATGGCAATGCGTCCGGAAGAGTCCTGAATCCCAGTAATTTGAGGTTGCAGAGGCCTCGCGCGGACCCCCGGCATTTAACTTTAATTCCTTCCGGGAAGAGCGCGGGGCCTCTGGAACCGTCGTGCCCCCCAACAAAATCCCGCACCTCCTCCCCAGTTTGCGCTCCCCTGCTCCATACCCAGCAATCAGGAGTGAGCTCTGTCAATATTTTAACCAACAGGAGGAAGCTGCAAAAATTCTAAAAATAAAGACGTGTTAACAACGGTACCTGGGAGAACTCACAAGATTTGTCATGAGAATTACAGAAGCAAGAGTGATGTTTAAGGTAAAAACGAGACTCTAGAATTCTGAAATGACTACAGAAAAGTCAAGAAAGTCATATCCCATGTCTCGAGTTGATGAGTTAATTGAAAGGCTAGATTTATAAGCATTCTTGACCTCACAAAACTTTATTGCCAAATTCCACTAATGCAATCTGCAATGGAAAAAACAGCCTTTGAAACATTGGAAGACCTTTATCAGTATTCAGTCTTAGCCTTTGACCTTCATGGAGCCCCTGCAACCTTTCAAAGGTTAATGAACAAATGATTATGGCCTCACTCCAAGTATGCTCTTACATACTTGGATGATGTTCTTCATAGCCAAGAATGGGACTCCATGTACAAAAGGTAGAGGCAGTACTGCAAAGCATTAGGAATACAGGTCTTACAGCCAACCCAGCCAAATGTTCGATAGTTTTGACAAAGAATATACCTTGGCTAATTTGTGGGGTGGGGGATGGTGTAGCCCAAAGTCAATAAAGTAGAAGCCATGGAAAACTGGCCACATCTGCTTAGGGAGAAGCAAGTCTGGACATTCTTTGGAATAGTTTTCTAGCTCCTACAGGCATTTCATTCTGCATTTCATAACGACTGCTACTCCACTCACGGATCTGATAAAAGCAAGAATTATATAGGAAAGTGGAACAATGATGCTGATGCCTTGTTTGTAGACTTGCATAAAGCACTTTGTAATCGCCCTGTTTAAGTGGCCCTTGATTTCACAAAACATAATAATTTATGTATTTATTTTTTTACAATCCGATGCATCAGAAGTGTGTCTGGGGGTGGTTCTCTCTCAAACTGTGAGGCGGAAGAACATCTGGTATTATATTGGAGTCGTACATTGCTGCCAAGAAAGCAGAGATATGCTACGGTGGAAAAAAGTGTCTATAAGTTTAATGAAATAATACCTATTGGGCTGAACCTTTACCCTAATAATGTGCACCAACACTCTACAGCAACACAAGAAGCACGCCTAAGGGCGAGTGTATCACTTGGGGACACTTACGTGTAGAGTGGCCAAGGTCCTTGTATAGTGCGATTGGACACGTTGTGGGGATACACGGTGGTGGGAGCGGTGTGTATGTTATACCTTACCCAAATGCAACGTTGAATGTTATGTATAGTAGAGTATAAGTTATGTGCATATATGCAGTAAAGCCTGTCCTGTTTTACAACTGTGTGTTTACCGTGATTGTTTCCTGTGAGGGCCTCCTCCCACTCCGTTGGGATCCTCCCAGGTGGAGGCGTTGCACCACGAGATTGTTATATGTATGTACCCCAGGCTCCCCGAGCGGAGGCTTAGGCTCCTGAGAGCCACACAGGTATACACAGCAGTAGTAGCGTCTGTATTCACAGGGAATACCCATTACATTAATTTAGTCTCATGTAATGTTATTCTAGAGCCCACAGTCGGTTTCAACTACTCCCCCTCTAATTTTCCTTGGAATGTTTTTCTAGACTACAAACATTGTTTCAACTGCTTCCTCCACCTCCCCCCCAAAGGAGTGATTTATTTGCTAAAGCAAATTTATGTTCAAAGTGTACTACAGGAGTACAGATTTCATTTTGTACAGCACTATTTGCTGCAGCATGTATAGTGACCTGAGTTTTTTGTGTTAGTTGGATGGAAGATATTATAAATGCTAATTATTAATATTATGTATCCATGCCATTCTGTGGCTACTAGTTTGCTTCCCTCCTGGCAGTAAGCCCTGCTAGAATCAGGCTGCCTGTAGTTGATATGGGGTTTTCCCCCCTCCTTGGTGCTGCACTTGAGTGACAGCGGGAGGCGGTGACATCAGGCCTGGGCATGACCACTCATGAGACAAACCTGTTGCCCTCCTCCTAGCTGTACTTAAGGGCAATGCCGCCCCAATTTCAGGAGTGCCTCTAACCCCTTGAGAGAGGCAGGTCACATAACCAAGAGCCTGCATATTGGGCCTTCTCTGGTCCTCTTCCCTCCGGGGGAGAGTGAGTGTGTACCATACCTCTGTCTCTGCTAGAGGGGCAGTGAAGAGCTGGGACTGCTGCGGGTGCCCTTGGCCTGTAGTGAAGGTCCAGGGACCATCCTTCACTGGACCAATGAGTAGCTGACAGTTGTTGTATTGAGCAGAACCCTGCCGTGTACTATGCTGCACAGAGTGACACAATAAACCGTTCCTGTTTGCATATACCTCCGGCCTGGTGTGTGATCTTACTAGGGGGAGAGGTAATTGGTTCTACTGAGGGAGGTCATTTTCAGTTCCCTGGAGCCTACAGCAGATGGAAGCTCTGCACTGCTAAAGAATATGTAGGGTATGAAACCCAGAAGCCTAGTCCTGTGTCCCCACTACCGTCGGCAGACGACTCAGCCCTCCTGTTACCAGCAGGTATATGCACCATACACCGTAGTAATGGCCAAATCTCCCACCGGGTGGAGGAAACACCGTTACAATTATAAAGCACTGAGAAAATGAACAATGATTTATGACCCATTTACTCTCCTTTTTATAAGAATCTGCCATTTTTCTTTGTTGTGCTTTACTGGATTGGACTTTTCTGACAGTGTCATTACAAATAGTTTCAGTAAATTAAGTTTTTGATTAGGGAAAGAAATGCTAGGAGAAAGTCAAGTGTGAATATATTACTCAGTAATCATACAGAAGCTGAAAATCATGAATAATTAGCTCTTTTCCAGCATTGCATAAGTATCCTTATACTGAACAAGCCGTCTGGATGACTTTGGTAGGACATTGCATCCTTGCAATTGTTAGAATTAGGCATTTTTCGATTATATTGTGGTATATCCTCTTGGAACCAGTGTGTGTAACCACATAGCTTCAAGAGGGACCTGCATATTGCAAAGCAGGTGCTAAAAGGTGAAACAGCCCCATCCCTGACACAAGAACAGAGACTTATATATTTTACCACACATAAGACAGGACAGTATATTTTATTAAATAATTATATTTAATAGGTATATGTACTCGTAACCTGTAAATGAACTGTGGGATTTCCAAGTCATGGATTCCGGGTAGACCAGATGGCTACTAAACTTGGTGCCTATGGGTCTGTGAGAAGTCAGGACTTGAAAGCCTCAGGGATTTCAAGGTGTTAGAACAGGAGGGGTACTGCAGTTCTGCTTGAGTACCCACATCCTGGGCTATCACAAGGCCATCTAGCCACCTGGGTGTTGGTGCTGGTGAGTCTAACCCTTGGTCCTAGATGAAAGGGACACCAGGATGCTAGGGGTGTGAAAGCCCTTTAAATAAGATGGTTGTGTAACTACAGGCCATCCTGGCAGTTGTCACTGTCCCCAGACTTAGAGGCATTAAGCCGGCAGGGGGCTTTGAATAGTGAATGAGCAAAGATGGCAGTTTCCCACTGTTCTGAAGCCTTAGGTGCCAGCTTTCACAAACCTGGCAAAGTGTTTGAGTGGCCAGGGATGAAATTCCCACGCCACTGGTTGGAGGGCAAACTTTCGGACTGCCTGTCCCAAAGTGTATGATAGCTAGTCGCCATCCTAGAACTCTCTCTGCTGTTCTCTCTTTTGGGTGTCATGTGTTCCTATGTTGTTCTATGTGTTCCCAAGAGATTCCAGAAGTCCAATTTGCTATAAGCGCAAGAACGGGTTGGACCGGACCCAGAGACGCCTTGCTGAGATTGCAAGGAAAAAGGCTGCAGGTCTTTTTAACCCAGAATGTTTCTAAGTCCTCACTTCAGCACTGGACTGTTTTAAAGACTTTATTTCGACTAGGAAAGTCAGTTTGTCAACCCCAGATCCCCAGTAAGTGTATCTTTTTCTGTCTATTGTAATTCAGCTTGTGTTTGCCTGTTTCTACGGAATAAATTACAATTTATTTTATTTATTGGCTTTGCTCAATGATATGATCCCAGTTTTAAATGTGTAAAAACCTGTCCCCTGTGACAGTTGTGAATGTCTGATTTCCATGAAATCTGTGAAGATATTTTGCACATTTCTAGTTTTCTTGTGTTTTTTCTCTCCCAAGTTCTGTTACCCTCTGTTTTTACTTAGTGACGCAAAGGAGTGGTTAAGTCAGATAATGTAAAGTTTGGGCACATCCTGCCGAGGCATGCGACTTCAGCATGTGACTCCCTGTGTTAGTGCTGAAAACAGAAGGCAGTTATGGAGAGCCAACTTTCCTTCTACCCCCTTCCCCCTTCCAGGCCTGGAATGACCAGTGGGACATTTTGGGCCTTACCTCGCAGTTTAGAGTCCAGATTGGCGGCAATTGGAAGATGTGCATGACTTTCTGTGGGGCTTACCATCCTTGTTTGGACTATCTGGGTGTATTCCTGCTGAGTAAGATCCCACTGCACAGGTAGAGCCCTGGGAGAGGGAAGATTGAGGGGGGCTGTAGCAGGGCTGGAATGCTGTTCAGGTTGGTGGTAGCATGGGCTGATGGGTCCCTGATAGTTGGATCCTTATGCACCTGAACCAGCTGCACCTAAGGTAGTTCACCACTGCTCATCTTTTTTTGAAGATAATATATGTCTGAACCATTACTGTAACCAGCTACTAAAGCAAAGACAACATACAACCAATTACCTTGGTATTTATTGTTGGACTGTTTATTAAACACCAAAATGTCAGTTATTTTTTATGTAACGTTCCGTGTGCCTATTAATTACTACACTCATTGCCTCCCTTCTCTCTCCCCCCCATCCCACCATACTCGCTCTGACCCCCCTCATCCCTCCATTATCTCTCCCCATACCTCCAGTATCTCTCTTACACCCATCTCTCCATTCTCTCTCTCACCCATCCCTTCGTTCTCTCTCTCTCCACCCAATCCCTCCATTCTCTCACCCCCATCCCTCCGTTATCTCAATCCCCCATCCCTCTATTCTCTCAACCCCACATACCTCTATTCTCTCAACCCCCCATTTCTCCATTCTCTCAACCCCCTCCCATTCTGTCTCTCTCTCCATTTTGTGTCTCTCTCCCCCCATTCTGTGTTTGTGTCTCTCTCCCTGTTTTTTGTGCCTCTCCCTATTCGTTGTCTCTACCTATTCTCATTCTCTCTCTCTCTCTTTCTCTCTCTCTTTCTCTCTCTTTCTCCCTCTCCCTCTCTATTCTTCATCTCTCTCTCTCCCTATTCTGTGTGTGTCTCTCTCTCCCTATTCTGAGGGACAGAGACAGACCTTAAAAAAACAGGACTGTCTTGACTAAACTGGGACACCTGGTCACCCTACCACTATACTTCCAAGTCCACAGTAGCTTAAGCAAAACACAATATCAGTAACCAGAAGTTAGATTGCAGATACTGCAAATATCCAACAGTAGACATCTTTTCCTTTTTAATAGTCCCATGTATTTTTTATTTTTAGAAGTGCTGGTTTCCATAAACCCTAAATAATATTTTAAAGGTCATCTTGAAAAGTATGACCAAGTTACTTTTACTGCTCCTTGTGTGGACTATTTTCTTTTCTTATACCTGTATTATATTTAGTTTTATCATTCAGGCAAGCATTTTCTTTAATCTAGTTTTTGGGTTGTGATAATTTTAGGCTATAAATAGCAATCATTTCCATGAAAGGGTTTTTAATATGTAGCAAGAAGACTTTTAATCTGTCACTAGTTAGTAGGGACTTTGAGGATCATACCTTGAAGTAGTACTGGCTTAGATGCAATAGAACTGCGTTATACTGCTTCCTATTGCTTTTACATTCTCTCTTGGGAGCACATTCATTAAACGGCAACAATGCAATAGCACCATTATTTCAGTTTTATTTCACTTGGTTAATGTGTACTGTAACAATGTTAAAAAAAAGCCCATAAATTCCATAAGTGTTCATTTGTATGGGAAAATCACACAGAATATGCATGTTTATGCAAATAGGAAAATCATATTCATGTGATCTCCATAAAGCAGTAATTTTCAGCCTCTGAATTCGATTTTTTTTTTTTTTGCCTTTATAAACTCCCCTCATTTTACACCCAACTAGTTTTAATTTTCTAATTGAATTTGCTTGGTTCATTATAGTTAAGGCACATTCTCCTGTTTTCTGCTCTATGCAGATAAAGAACCTACAGTATAGTCAAGAGTGGACAAAACTGACTCTCTCCCACACGGACACTCTCTTTCCCCCACACTGACTCTCTTTGTCTCTTTCTCACATACTGACTCTCTCTCTCGCGCGCACCGACTCTCTCTCGCGTGCACTGACTCACGCGCGCACTGACTCTCTCTCTCGCACACTGACTCTCTTTTTCGCGCATTGACTCTCTCCCTCTCTCTCATGTTTTCATGCACACTGAGCTAAATCTCATTTATTTTTGTATTACATTTTGTAAAGTTCACTGCCCCACTATGGGGCAAACCCTTATTTACTGTAGATATAAGATTAATAGATATAGATTTTTTTTTCCAGACACAAAGGTACAGATTTAGCAAGACTCACTGTCTCCGGTGCATCTGCTGAAGAAGCAAAAGTCTGCAGCGTAGAAAACAGTGTCTGCTGCGATCGCATGAATTCTCTGATGCTGCAACCACCATGGTCATGTGACTGTTGGTGGTAGTAGCACCAGAAACACTAAGGTTAGCTACATCTGTAACCCAGGGCTCCAAGATAATGGACAGGGGAGTGACAGCTTGTACAGTGTAGGGGCGGGGGGGATGATCTCAACAAGGTTACTGAGCGGGGTTGAGGGGGCAGGGTGATGGAGGGTGACTGAAGGAACCTGTCAAGTGGAGGAAAGGGCCCAAATGTTTCTGGCGTTTTACTTCGGAAAACACCTGGCTGCCGCATTCTACCTGTGTAGCCCAACTTCTGGGTTTTGCCCACTTTTCGGAGGATGGGCCCCAACCTGTATCTTTTAAAGTAGAGCAAAATATTATAAATCCTTGTTCCGCAGCTCCCTTTTCTATGAAACATTTTAAAAATCATATGTATTTAATAAAGAGGCAGCAAAAATATACTGCAACTAAATTGCGTAGTAGAACACTTTTATGTTTATATATTTTTTATACTTAAGCAGATATCCTTAAATTGTCACGTTATGAAAATGAAGACTTAAGGTCACTGTACAGAACTGTATGGAACAGAAAAATGTTTAATAAATAGGACATTGTGAAAAATGTGCTTTTCTAAATTGTGTATTTGGTTGCACGACTGCAAAAAGCCAAATTATTTGTATATATTTATAGCATTATGATTAACTAATATACATACAAATGGTTAACAGCTATTGAAATGCCATTTTAATGACAGAGGGATAATTCCTTGTATTTCTCAATACTTCAGTTGTCACCGAAAGAACCAAAAGAGAAAAAACTATTAGTTTAGTTGACCATTTTCCAGATGCACTCTAATAGTACAGTAAAAAAAATCATGTCCATTACTGGAAGAGGAATCTCATTAGGGAATTGCTAGCATGTTAATGTCAGTGGTTTTTCAGACTAGAGAAGAAATGCTCCTTATTACCCCAATTCCTATACTACCTACCTTTAGAAATAGTACAGGGAATTGACACTTGGAATAATAAATGCAATGTGTGCTGGTTCGAAATGAAGAGCCAAAGCAAGTCCTCAACCTCAGCAAGGTGGCTGACAGGTTTTATTGTTGGTGGAGTCGTTTTTGATATATGGTAATTGACTGCCTTGACAGTTTTTTTCACTTGTTTACAGGACTCACAGGCAACTATATGTGGCTGTCAAGCCTTTAGAAACAGATGGGGAAAGCAATATTAACTCCCTGCTAGCTTAGTGCATTATGAAAACACACTCATTGGTAAGGGGAAAGAAAGCACTGGCTTTGGTTAAATGGCTCATTAATTTGTACCACAGACATTTGGAGAAACCCACGACATCAGTTAAATTAAAAGACAATGTTGACCCTTTTCCAGCATTAGAATTTCTAGGAGAAAATGCAAAAATATGCCAAATACTTACATTGTGTGTATGTGTATATACACACACACATACATCATCCCACTAGGAAGACTATACCAGGTAAGGAGTTAACTACCTTAAAGTGCTGTTTGTGTGGGCTCACACCCCTCTCTCATCACATGGTAAAGTGACTTGACAGAAAATAAGCCACATCCACTTTATGTCTAGAGACCTTTGACGTCACCATCGGGATATATATATAGCCCAATGAAGGTTTGTAGAGCTTAGGTTCCTCAGCGTGGCAGTTGGAAAGCCTCATCATTATTGGTGCATTTGTTTCTGTGTATAGATAAGTGTGCTAAGATTGTCCTGTCCCAGTGTGTTGTTTTATAGCTAGGGAAAGTGCCCTATCTAGTTAGCGTCTGTAGTAATGGCCTTAGATACCTGAAGAAGAGGAAGCCTATGACCAAGACGGGTGAAGAAACTGTCGGGCATAGTCAGATCAGCCCCACCAGCAGGTCCGCTTATAATTCAAACTCTCTATGCATAGAAGAGGTATTCAGTATACAGCACAGGATGCTGCTCCCTATGGAAGAGGGGTAGTCCAGACCCCAGGGGGCCCAGTTATTGTGGAGCATTACAGATGCTCTATACAAAAGGTACAAGCTAACTAAAGCCAAAGTAATCAAGCTTACGCACATACAGGTGCGCCGACGAGTATTCTAAAACTTGCCTTAAACTTGCCTTGGAAAATCTGGGGCTATCACCAACAAGATCTGGGTACATGCTGCAAACATTTCAGTGACATTCATACTGAATGAGACTGCCAGGTACCCCTGCTGTGTTAATCCGATAGGCCATTAGTCTCTGCAGAAATGTCACTGAAATGTTTGCAGCATGTACCCAGATCTTGTTGGTGATAGCCCCAGATTTTAGTTAGCTTGTACATTTTCTATAGAACATCTGTAATGCTCCACAGTAACTGGGCCCCCTGGGGTCTGGACTACCCCTCTTCCATCGGGAGCAGCATCCTGTGCTGTATACTGAATACCTCTTCTATGCAAAGAGAGTTTGAATTATAAGCGGACCTGCTGGTGGGGCTGATCTGACTATCACAGCAGGGGTCCCTGGCAGTCCCATTCAGTATGAATGGGACTGCCAGGGACCCCTGCTGTTAATCCGATGGGCCATTAGTCTGTCTGCAGAAATGTCACTGAAATGTTGCAGCATGTACCCAGATCTTTTTGGTGATAGCCCCAGATTTTCCAATAAGAGAATAAGAGAATACCAAGAGAAAAATAAGAGAATACCAAGAGTTCTAAGGATCCTCAAAAAAACCTCTTTTGACTCAGATGAAATTGAATTTCTTACAGAATGTGATAATGTACTAGACACCTGTTCAAATAGTTAGACTCATTATTACATTTAGAGAAATAAAACTGCAGAGATTGATACAGAAATTGGATCTATAAATACTGCATTAGAAAAATACAAAGATGAAGCTATATTTAGGGAATTTGATCAAGCACTTAAAAAAAAAATTGATAGAATTGAAGAGGAAACAACCTATACCAAACACAGAAAATTTTGAAGATACAATACAATTAAGAGCAAAATATTCAAAGGAATTGGTCTTGTTTCCCCAAAGGCAATTCTAATCCTTCGAAGCAGTCACATCACAACACTTATTCACATTCCTCCGCATGGCAGTTTTTTTCCACACTCCCATGCTCCTCCCCCATATGACTCTTCCATAGGCACCCTCATCAGTATCCCTCATGAGTACATCCCAGATATCCTTTTACTCCACACATGTACTCCTCTCCTCGCTATCACTCCTCCCCTTCCCCATCACCTCTCTATTCTGAAAAGATTAGAGAGACCATTGGGAGCCATACCCACAGTCCGATCTTCAAAACATTCAGCTTTTTTTAGACCATCCTTTCCCAGACCCACAAAAGAACTAATGAGGACACATCTCCCTCCTATTCGCAACCCTCCCCCTCCCCCCAAATGTGGTCAGCCAAGTTGGGGAAAAGAAAACGTAAAGAATTCAAATAGGTACAAGGGCAGGAAAACTTCATAAGGCAAAGACCAGTATATTAGAATTATGTGATGGCACAACTAATGTCTTTAACCTGTCAAATCACACATTGACTGAGGCAGATACAAAACTACTTAAGAAAGGTCTAACATTTCGCCTAGTGTGGCTCCTACCAACTTTTAGGTATAGATTGATCTCCATAAATATGGTGGAAAACTGACTCTTAAACATTTTCTTTTTCGTAAAAAGGTTAGTGGACAAAGTACAGATACCAATTGTCCTATTATACTATACTACTTCACATCAGTCCCCTTTAAACAGTCAATTTAGATGATCTAGCGAGTCTGGAATCAGAAGGGCACACTGCCCATCAGAAAGATCTAGAGATTATAAATAGTTCTTTATAAAATCGCTATAAATTTGGTCCCACTTAAGCCAGAGGCGAATTTTTAAATACATTTCAGTAATAAATGGAACAAGATTTTAATTCACTTTGCAGAAAAAAAAATTGAAAGACGTCCCAATCTTCCCGAGGAGGAACACAATTCTCTTAAAACTCTCAAAAATAATCCTGAAATTGTGATCAGACAGGCAGATAAAGGAGAAGGGATAGTCACACAGATGCAGCGGCCGTTATACGAACATTTCACAGAGCCGTTTTCATGAACTCTGCTGTATTACACGCTGCATTCACTCGTTATTCTTCCGTGAACGCTGCCGTGAATGTGCGCCGGCACTAGTAAAATCAAAAGTAAAAATGCGTCTTAACGCTGGAAAGTTTGATGAAATCATGTGGCACGATTTGGGTATGCCCAGGATACAAATCGTGAAATGTTCGGATAACGGTCGCTGCATCTGTACAAAACAGCCAGACAGCCCATAGAATTCTGAATGACAATGTTAATTATAAAAAAATAACTGAGTAATCATACCAAAGAATTTCTGAGAGATATAGAAACTCTTACAGTATGTGAAACTAAATACAATTCTATAGTTAACGACCATGAATTTAAATACATTTTTGTTTCCTTTTCCTAAAGTTGTCACATATTTTATCATTTACCGAAGATACGTAAGAATTTAGCTACACCCCCCGGAAGATCTATCATATCAGGAATAGATTCACTTACAACTACTGTAATCTTTTGGAATGTTGATATGTGTATATTCAACAGATGATTATTAAGCTTACATCATATCTCAGACTCTATAAATCTATCACCAATTATTCAAAATTTACAATGTAAAGTCTTACAGTATATTCTAGTTATACTGTAGTGATGTTCAGGCACTATATACCTGCATAGATCATCAATTAGGTATAGAAGCCATTCAATATTTTTTTAGATTGAGATGATTTGAATTCTGGTCAATAAGAAGCTATTTATTATTAACAGCATTTTCTACACCCTCACACACAATTATTTTTTATTTGAGGATAATTATTACTTACAAATATGTGGGACAGCTATGGGGACTAAATTTGCCCCTAGCTATGCTAATATTTTTATGAGCTTCCGGAAATACAATTTTATTTTGAATAATAATCCTTCTATCTCTAATCTTATTTTATGGAAAGGGTACATTGATTATATTGTTTTTATCTGGGATGTGATCACGGTAGTTAAATGTATTTTTAACCTATTTCAATAACAATTCTTTGGGTCTTCATTTTACATCTAAACCAAGTTTTAAAGAAATTGAGTTTTTAGACTGTAGCCCTGGTAAGAAATTGGGCTATATGTCTTTCCTCCTTTTGGTATAATCCCTGGTAAGGGCAGGCTGCCAGAAATTCCCATGGGTTTCCCCCACTTCAAGCACTGCTCTGAGTGGTGGAGGTAGGTCACCTGACCCAGTATCTAAGGCAAGAGACACAGGGGAGGGGCTTGCTGAGATCTTAAAGGGCAGTGCACAGCCTATTTAGGGGTTCTTCTGCTAGTTACAGTCTAAAGTTAAGAGTCTGCTGAGCCTGTCATCTGGCTGGCCCAGGGGGACAGAGAGAGCCATATATCAATTGGCTACAGTTGGAGGAGAGCCATCAGCCTCTGAGTAGAGCTGATGCAACTTTAGTTAGGGAGGTGGACCAATGCCTCTCACCCTGTTTAGGGGGCGAGGGAAAAGTTAGCCCCACCCTGGGTGCCCGTGGCTTGGGGTGGTGGCAGGGACACAGAGACCATCCTGAGGGATAGCAGTCCTGTGTGGGAGAAAACCCCCTGTACCTGATTGACAGTCTTGTTGCTGTTGTTGCTGCTACTCTGCTGCTGTGACAATAAAGAGCTGCTGTTGCTTTTAAGAAAGACTGTGTGAGACTGGAATCTCTCGTCCCCGAGTGGGGGACTCTCTGGAAAGATTCCACCCCTCATCCTTGGGGCTTATCAGAGATGGAGGCGCTGCACCATTAAATGAGATGGAGGCATTCACCCCAGAAACCTGATCCTGACATCCCCCATACCATCGCGGGAGACTCAGGCTCTCCTGTTGCCAGCAGGTATGCACCACACTAAGACACGTAGCCAGAACCTAGTACACCTTAGGGGGTCCGATCTGCGACCGGGTGGGGGTCTATGGGCTACAAGACCTATTGTTATTTATAGAAAATTAGACTATCCATACAAATACATATAGAAAACTTGTCGAATGTAATGGTTTCTTGAATACAAAAGGCAGCTATCACCCTAAATGGTTAAATAATATTCCGTTTGGCCGATTCCAGAGAAATTGTTCAAATTCTAGTGATTTTCAAACTCAATCACAAGATTTGAAAAATAGACTTCTGAACAAAGAAATATAACACTAATGAGGTAGAGCTGGCTCATAATAGAGCTACCAATTTAGATAGGAGTCATCTGTTGTCTCTCAATATAGAATCCACAAAAAACACAAACACAGTAGGAATAAATTTGAAAACGCACAAGACACCGTCAAATTCATTACCAAATGTAATTCTTCAGCTCTTGATATAATTAAAATTCTGAGAAAACATTGGAATGGTTTGACTGCAGATCCTCTATTGTGCCCTACGTTACAAAAAAATCCCAGTGTCATTTACAAAAAAGAACAGAAATCTCCAGTTTTCTGTTTTTCTGGGGTCTCCTGTTTCTAAGTAAAATAAGCCATTGCCGCTGGGAAGGTACTTAACTTGTAACCCGTAGTAAAGGGCAAATTGCATAGAGTTAGTAATGCCCCACTACTTGTCGAATGGGCATTCCAGGCATACACCTTCGGCTTCTGGATTAACAACCCGCTACTATGTATTGCATAATTCCTCCATACCTATTAGATCAGGAATGTGCGGTGATTCTTTTGGTAGGGCCAGTCCAAACATACTCTGGAGTTACTATGCAAAGAACTCCTATCGAGCATGCTACATGCTGCATCCTTATTAATAGCGAGAACAATCATAGTCCCTTACTACTGGCACTTACTTAGATCAGGGTACTTTTCCTAACTTCAAAGTCATAACAGGTGACAGGACACATCTTAATACACCCGACTGTACACACAAACCTATTTACAGGACTAGGAGTGAGGATCCCAGTCAAAACTCTGAAGAACCTGCTTCTAGAACATATGGTGGAGCTATATATACACTCTATACGCCCTATCATAATATCACTGGTCACGAGGTACTGTAGAAAAAGAAAGAGCTGAACTCTGCGGGATCCCACAGTTAACCCATTAAAGCTGCAGTTCAGTCTTTTTTTTTTTTTTTTTTTTATTTATTTTTTTACTTTAATAGCTTCATGTGGGCAATCTCTATTTACCTAAAGAACTGTATAGCTGTCAGTCAATCCGTTCTCCGTGTATTAATCGGCGAAATTTTTGTGACATATTAAAAGCTGGCATTTGTTTATAATTTGCCTCCGGCAGTCAGTGGAAGACTCATGAATATTCATGAGTCTCCCAGTGACGTGTGCTCGCTCCCGATCTGCCGCTGTGTGGTGCCCCCTTCTGCCCGATCCCTGTGGCTGTCAGCCTGCGCGAGATGGAGGGGGCTTGTGCCGCCAGTGGGGAGGGGGGAGCGGGAGATGTGTCTCCCTTCTGCTCCGATCCCTGTGCCTGCCTCCCTGCCGCACGGGAGATGCAGGGGGGTTGCGCTGCCCCCATGGGGGGTGGGGAAGGGAGGGGGGAGCGGGAGATGTGTCCTGCTCGATCCCTGTGCCTGCCTCCCTGCCCGCGCGCGCGGGAGATGCAAGGGGGTTGCGCTGCCTTCGTGGGGGGTGGGGAAGGGAGGGGGGAGCGGGAGATGTG